>NW_028244488.1:0-13580 GCF_964263255.1 Lissotriton vulgaris
GGAGGGTGGCTGAGGTGCCAGATTTATCCTATGCATTTGCCGGTATAGAGTCAAAATATCGAGTTTTTATTATCGACTAGACATAATATTGAGTAAAAAATATAGAATGGACATAATATCGACTAGACATAATATAGACTACCAAAATATCGACTAGAAAATGTTAATATCGAATAGAATGGACATAATATTGAATCAAAAATATAGAATGGACATAATATCGAATCAAAATATAGAATGGACATAATATCGACAGGACATATTATAGATAACAAAAATATCGAATTTAAGGTAAGTTAATATTAATTTAAAATTTTTGTGTAATATAATTCTGTAGTGGGTTGTGGGTTTATAGGGGAATAGGGTGGGAAGTAAATTATTTATAATTAATTAAATATGTTATTTTATATATTGGTATTTATTTAGAATTAATTGTTAAATAATTATTAATTGGTAATTAATTAAAATATAATTGGTAATTAATTTTAATTGATTAATTGATAAATATGTTAAATTTAGTAATTTATTTTCTGTAGTGGGTTGTGGGTTTATAGGGGAATAGGGTGGGAAGTAATTTAATTATAATTAATTAAATATGTTATTTTATTTATTGGTATTTATTTAGAATTAATTGTTAATTAATTATTAATTGTTTATTAATTAAAATATAATTGGTAATTTATTGTAATTGATTAATTGATAAATATGTTACTTTTATTACAATATTTTTTGTAGTGGGTTGTGTGTTTATAGGGAAATAGCTTGGGAAGTAATTTAATTGTAAGTTATTATATTTTTTAAATTTTCATTTATTTTTATATTGTAAATTAATTTATTGGTAATTGGTAAATAATTAGTATTAGTAGGTAATTTTTATTATCAGTTAATTTTTATTTGTAATTTTAATTGATTAATTAATATATTTTATAAAATTGTTAAATATTTTAATTATTTTGTAATTGGTATTAATATTTATGGTATTTATATTTATATATGAAGTATTTAATGACTCTGCCACACTATCTAGTCAGTAAGGAGATTGGGGTGCTTCAAAATCTGATATCACTGAGGTGTGTGGAAAGTCTACCTGCGCCTATTATAATTGATAAACAATGCACTATTAGTGTCCATAGTTCTGTTTGAGCAGATTTGTCCCTGCAACAGTAGTAGTATGGATTGTCCTCCTATCCAAACCAAAAGTAAAGTAGTATCTTATTCTTTCTTGGTGGTCATTCACATTTTATTTTATTCTTGGTAATTGTCAAAGCATAAACATTTAGAAGACTTGAAAAGACATTATGGACAATCCCAGAGGACAACACCTTTCGCCAAATGTGCAATCTTAGTTAGCTACACAGACAGACTATTAAGAATAATCTAGTAATACCACAGAGAGTCATAGTAGAGGCAGGATAAGAATTTAGATACAGTCTACAAGAAGATCAAAGACGATTTAGAAAAAAATCGAATGAGGAACGCTAGGAAAAAATGGGTACTCTATATTAAAATTAAAACTTACCGGGTACAGCAAAGGACCCCTCGCATGACCGATCCTGGCCTTGTACAGCAGCAGCAGCCGATACCCCCCTCCTCCCCTGTCCTCTTGCCCCTGGGAGGAGCTGATGTACAACATGAAAGAAAGAAAGACCCGAAAACATGGATGATTCTTGTCAACCAAATGAAAGATTTCAAAAGAACAATAACAAAATATTTTGGCGAAATAGCAAATAGACAACTATTCCACTGGATATATTGCCCTATCTCATGTGGTCTACTACGATATTAGTATTGCTTGATTTGCGGACCGTCGACTTGGAAAGTTATGTAACTCACTGAACAAACTACTAAAAAGGTTCACCTAGGACTGGCAGGCAGCAGTCCGCAGCATGCGAAGTGACAGACAAACTCCATCGTGATTGCAGATCAGTGACAACACTAAAAAGTTTCCTACTACATTAACCAGTCATTAAAATACTCAAACTATCAATCCACCACCACTATTTCTTCTTATTGCCAGGTGTACAAAGGAAGGACTGGACTTGAGTCTGTAGGGGCAGATTTACAACCCCCTTGCGGCTCTTTTGCTCCGTTGTTGCGTGACTTTTGTGACGCAGCGGCAGAACAAAAGAGGCGCCATGATGCGGGGTATATTAAAAACGTGACGCATATGGGAGATGCATCACGTTGTAAAGCTCTGCAACATCAGGGGGCGATCCGGTGCAAGGGAGGGCATTCCCGCGCAGGAACACATACTAAAAGTGGCTGAGGGAAATCTACAAGATTTCAATCAGTCACTTTTAGGACAATGATGGTTCACTCAAACCCTGCGCCTGCTTGAAGCAGACGTACGGCTTGACACAGCATTGGGGAGATAGGGCACCCTAGAGCATTGCTGGAGCTGCGCCATTGTTACGACGCAACTCCAGCAATGCGCCGCCTTTACGGCACAGATGCGTAACGCTTCGGTGACGTTTTGGGCCCTTGGTGCTCCTTTGCAGGGATGCGCCAGTAATTGAAAATCTGCCCCTTAGTGTCTAGCATTACGCAGTTCTGTAAACTACACTCATACATAATTTCTCAGGCCAATGAAATGAACACAAAATCGAAAACAAATAAGCATAGTAGCAACGCTACTGAGAGCAGTGCACCTGAAATGCACAGTAGATTTTGAAACATAATTTACCTACAATGTAATCTGCAGCATTATTGCTCTTGGTAAAAAACAAAAATTTGCAATATAATAACACACAAAGTAGGAGAAAACAGAGTAGTGATGAAATAGCTACTAGTACTCACCAAGCTCGGGGATCTCGATGCCGAGCAGGTCGAGCAAGTCGCGTTCCCGGTCCAGGAGATCCGTCCAACGGTGGGTGGCCTGGTTGTAGGTGCGCCGGACCCGAGAGTGAGAATACATGGCCCGGTACACCTTCCCCCACTGCTTCCGGCGCTCCTGGAGCCCGTAGCCGCTTGAGATCTTGCCGCCTGCCATGATGATCCTGGGGAGGCGGCGCTCTACATAGAACACTAGTGCGGCCACCTCCTCCATGCTAAAGATCTCCCGTTTCATTACTAACTCCCCCCTCAAATGCCCGAACGGGAGCCGGGAACGGGGTGCGGGACCCTTCCCCTTCTCGGGCTGCTTCCTGGCTCCCTTTACCATGGTCTGGGCAGAAAGGAAGGTAAATAATAAATAAGAAAAAATAAAATAGAGAAGAATAATAGAAAAGAGTTTAAAAAAGTAGTTTAAAATTAACTTAAAGTAGCAGAAAATACAAAAATATAGAGCTAGGATAATAGAGGGATAGATAATAATTAAAATAGATTAAAAAAAACTTCAAACAAGCAAATAATGGCAGAGATTGAGAGAGGATACAGAAAGCATGCCCAGATCCATAGCAATGAATGAAACACAAGATGGGCGCGCCCGTTCACGACCGCGTGGGTAAATTCGCGCGAGATTTCCCCCGCAATCACACATAGTGCCCGGAAACGGAAATACGTCATGCAAACAAGATGGCCGCGCCCATGTACGACCGCTAGGGTAACTTGGCATTGTTGTGCTACCAGCGGCTTGCGAAAACGCAAAAAAACATGCAAAATAACACGCCGCAAAAAAACAAATCGCATATTCGCACAAATTTGCGGCTTCCGAATTTGATCTCGTGCAAATTCGTGCCCCGTGAATCCCGCGAAATTGCAGAAAAACGATTTTTGCTAAACTGAAAGCACTCATCAGGTGCAAAAGTTCAAGCTCATCATTAGTAACAATTCCCTGTAGTGCTTCCTGAGGGGCCCCTCCAGAGTTCAGTTGCCTACTTGCAACTATTCTATGACCCTGCTCTGACCCTCACAGCAGGCTCAGAGAATAGCTACAAGTATGCCACAAAGGTCTTGTTAAAAAAAATTACACTGGAACAGAAAGTAATTACAGATAAGGAAGCAGGTGCCAGACTGGAAGTTCAAATTCAGTGACACATTAATCAACCCCTAATTCATTCATGTCAGTTAAGGCAGGGCAGGTGAACACATTTTGCAAAACTGAAAGCACTTAGCAGGTACAAAAGTTCAAGCTCATCATTAATCAGGAAGCACTTACAGCTAGGGAAGCAGGTGCCAGCTCATATTCAGTGACACATTAATCAGCCCCAAATTTATTCATGTCAGTTGAGGCAGGGCAGTGATGTACCAGAGGGTGCCATGGGTGAACCAGAGGGTGGCAATGGTGAAACAGAGGGTACTGTGATGAACCAGACGTAAAAACAACATGGTCGCGACCGTTGCGACCCGACAATGAAGTTCGCGTTTGCGAACTGGTACAAAAACCTCGCAAACTGGCAGAAACCCTTGCGAACACAAAAAAAGAAAAAATCCGCAAATTTGCGTAAGTTTGCAGATTGCAAATTCGTGAATATGGAAATTCACGAATCGCGAATTCGCAAAATTCGCCCATGCTTACCAAAAAGCCCACCAGGCCCGACACCAGCAAAGCCGGAGAAGAGCCCAGAAAACAGCACAAACCAGGGCAACAAAAGCTAAAGGAAAAAGGAAGCCAGGACCAGAGCCAGGCAACCCGATCACGCAGGAGGACCCGCAGGCCAAACCAAACCCCAGAAGGAGCTCACACAGAGCCTAGGCCAGAGCAAGAGGCAGGGAGGAACAGGGAACCCCTAGCACACCACCGCCGGACCACACAGAAGGCCGGAAGGAAACAGAGGAAATCGCCCAAGCGGAAGCCGGAGGAAGCAGGAAAGGCATAGGGCCAGGCAGCAGGAAACCCCAGACAACCCGCAGCCAGGAGGGAGGACCCCACCCAGGCAAGAGCACCACGGTGCCACACCCCAACCAGAGAGGGGGGGCACCCATTCAGACCCACACTATTGGGAACAAAGCCCGGAGAAGAAAGAGAGGCAACATTGAACTGGAACATCACAGCCAGGAAACGCTCAGCAAAACACCCCAAAGTGCGGGCCTAAACAGCCAGGAGGCCCAGGAGGCAGGGCCCGAGTACAACCAGAACCAGCAGGAAGTCGAAACACAGGCGAAACAAGCCCGGGAAGCGAACCACCGGCAGGAGAAGCCCCAAAGGACCCACCAGGATGCGGCCACAACAGCAGAGCGCCCCCCCAGGACATCTCCAATTAGTTAATGAATGGGACGAGGACATAAGGGACCTGGGGTAACAAATGCCACTATACCTTACTAGGTCCAGTTAAATCAAAATATTTTAACCCTGACCTCGACCCATATTAGTAGTAGCACAGAGCAGACAGGCCTAACTTAGAAGAAATGTGTAAAGCAAATACAAAATACAAGGCTATAAATAACTATTTCAATTTATAAACTGAAATAATATTTTAATAAACAAACAGATAACCCAATATAAAAAATCAGATTAAGTGAATTTCAGATATGAATATTCAAACCTCTACATTTTTGCATTACCAAAATACGCAAACTGCCACATTTGGGTAACTGGTCGCACTACACATTGGTCAAAGTCAACAATTACGGGCAGCAGAGTCACACTACATGTTGGTCAAAGTCAACAATTACGGGCAGCAGAGTCAAACTCAAAAGTTAATGCCATCTGCACAAGAGCATGGGTTAGATACAGGAACCAGGAAGATTGCCTTATGACTTAGTAATTTTTCTTGAGAAAAGTCCTTGTCAAGGATGCCAACTGCAGGCCAGGGAGGAGGATGGATCCAAAGAGCTCATCCACGGAGGCCATCTGAAATGCAAACCTCTGTGTGAGCCTCAGCCCCGGTAGAATTTCAAGGTTCTCAATGTCAAAGCCAGGAAAAATATAAGCAGGGAAATTCCGAAGTTGGTGCTGCTCACCATTGGTTCTCATGAAATGTTGTACCTTGACAATTAGAAACTTTTCTGAAAGTCAGGATTCTTTAAGCTGAGGAAGTAGAATCTGACTGGCAGTTCGATATCGGGGGCTGCAGATTGGGGGTGGTCCATTGGAACCCTCTGGCTCTTTTTTTGTGAAAGTTCAGTAAAATGTCTAAGTTTCCTGTCTTGCCATATTGAAGGACGAAATAGTATACTCTAACACCAGTCAAGGCTCAAAGGCCTTTTGGCTACTACGTAAAGGTGAAGGCAGAATCTCTCAGAAGTCACCAGCTGGGTCCAGGGCAAATCCAGATGGAGTTGGGCTCAGCAGAAATGTGGGCTTCTGAAGCTTTTATGCTCGTGGAGCTGAACATGAGGTTACCAACTTGCCCTTTGAGTGCACTTTTCTGTACTGGGTATAAGTGGGGAGCACATCCAGCCCTTTGAGTTATTCCCCACAGGTTCAACAGCAATTGCAGTGCTTCTTCTGTCTTCGGCAGGTCCATAGGTGTTCTGAAGAAGACACCCAAGGGAGGCATCTTAATGCTTGTGGGTAGGCGAGACTCGCTGACCAATAGGGAAAACGTTCCCAGGGGCCACCCTAGCCAGTTTGACATCACTGCTTGGGGGACCAGTCCCAAAAAGTCCCATAGTGTACTGCTCTGCCAAAATCCAACATGACAGAACATTTCTTCCCTTGGCCAGAGCTCTGGGATCTGCATGGGGGAATGAGAAACTCACCCCTACAGACCAGTTTTGAAACAGGTTTCCCCTACTCAGAGTTATGCCACTCTGGCTTTTTGGACAATGGCAGTGTGAGTTACACCTACCTGTGTTAGAGGATGTGACTTTGTGGAGTTGATTGATAGGCCTTATTTCGGTATACAAATACCATAAAAGCAGTACAAAAATACAATTTATAAAAAAAATCATATACAATCTATTTATACACAGTTGATAAAAGCAGGTACAATAGTTGATTAGAGAAGTTAAAACAAGGATTAAATTGACACAGAAAGCCTTCTATTGCGAATCAACCAAGCCCATTTCAAGAATTTTGGCACAGCACATACGATCACAGGGGATGTGTCAGTCATTAAAATGCGCATTGCCACTATACACTGACGAATGCCCAGCAGTCTACAGAGTGGTTTAAGCCAACGGATTCGCGGGACACGATAGTCCGGGCATTCAAAGAAGATGTGGACAACTGACTCTACATGAGTGGGACAGGATGCACAAAAAGGTGAAAGTTGGTGAGGCCGCTTCCAGCGGGCGACTACCTCCCCTACTGGTAAGGTCCCTACACGAAACTTGAAATACAGAGTGCGGTCAAACGGGATGGTGATAGTGTCTAGATAGGGTTCGTATGCCACCACATCCTTGATTCTCACAAAAGCTACTGTTGTGTTGCAATGGCGTGAGTCTAGATGTAATTTCGCAGAGACCCAGTTCCAATACAACTTTTTAATAGTAGCTTTCGGTGGGGCAGATTTTGTAGACCAAGCATCAGGTAACCCTATCTCCATTAGTAGTCTTTTGACGTCCCTCAACCATTTGATCCTAGACCACCCTGCCATATCCATAACCTCAGACAGAGCCTCCGCGTAGGAGACCAATTCGGGCACCCGCCACAACCTTGCCAAAAGAAGCAGTGGGCGAAGTTGCACTTGATCCCCAATAGGTCTACAGCCTAAGTCCAATAGCACTGGCACAGTTGGAGTGCTTCGTGGCAAGGCCATCAGGTCTTTCAGGAACTTGTTCTCTGATTTGACTATTGGATCCTGGTTGCAGGTACCCCACAACTCTGCCCCATATAAGGCGGCACTGACCCCTCTCGCTTTGTATATATCCACTACTGGGGCAATGGGTTTGCAAGATGAGGAGCGTTGTTTCTTGAGTAGTGCTCCTCCTACCTTTTTGTGGCCCAGTAGCATTTTATAGATATGAGGATTCCAGGAAAGGGAGTCGTTGAGGCGGATACCCAAATAGTCAAATTCGGAAACTCTCTCTAAAGGCTCTGAGTTCAAGGTCGGAAGTCTGCCAAGTTTCCTCGGGGGGTTCATGACCAGAAATTTGGTTTTGTCTGTGTTGATTACTAGGCCTCTCGATAGACAAAACTCCTGGAAGCTATTTAAAAGGCTCTACAGACCCATAGGGGACTTTGAAATGAGGAGAGTGTCATCCGCAAAAAGCAGTGTAGGGATCCGTTTGCCCGCCAAGGAGGGAGCGTCCGAGGTAGTGCCAAGCAGATGTTCAACCACTCCGTTTACATAAAGCGAAAACAGAGTGGGCGCTAGGACACATCCTTGTCGGACTCCCCTTCATACAGGAATTCTTTCTGTTTTTTCGCCCTCCATGCCCCAGGGCACCTGTGCAAAGTTGCCATCGTGAAGTTTTAGCAGTAGGGCGAGAATGTAAGAGGGCAACCCTAAGTCTAACAGGACCTTCCATAGTTTCTCCCTGGGAAGCAGGTCGAAGGCGTTTTTTAAGTCTATAAAGGCCAGGTATAGACTGCCCCCTCCCAACACCACCACCTTCCAGTGGAGAAGAGTTAATCCGAAGGCCTGCTCGATGGTCCCGGTGCCAGAACGGAACCCAGCTTGGAGGTCCGACAGAATGTTGTTGTCGTCCATCCATTCGAGCATCCTTCGCAATATCACCTTCCCCGCCAGTTTTTGGGTGGAGTCAATTAGACTTATTGGCCTGTAGTTGGCACGGTTGTCCCGACACCCCTTCTTGAATATTGGGACAACCTCTGCCCCCTTCCAGGATTCAGGAATGGGCGCGCCCTCATTAATGGCATTTAACAGTGAGGATACGAGAATCCCCCACTCCTTGGGGCTTGCCCGTATTATATCACCTGGTAACCCATCGGGCCCTGCTGCTTTCAGCGGAACCAGGGTTTTAATTACGTCCATCACCTCTCTAGCGGTAAAAGGAACAATCTCTAATCCCGTTATGGGAATTCCTGTGGGGGGTGCGTTATTGGTAGGTGGGTCGCTTACAGCATAGAGGGATGAGAAGTGGTTAAACCAGCTCTGGGGGGATATTGCACATCATTAATGTGCTGTCTGGCCTGTCCCTAGATCTTATAAGGGTCCAGAAACCTCTAGCATCCCTGTCCAGGCTTGCTTTCCTCAGATCCTCCCAGAAGCAGTCCTCCCATTCCCTCTTTGCTGCGATCACAGTCAGTGAGTAGTTTTTCCTTGCCAAACGTATGTCGGCCAAGGACTTGCTCTTCACAGTGCAAATCAAGGAACTTTTCATCTCCCTGCATTTTTTAATATACCAGGCATAGGGATTCTGCCTAGGTTTGGGCTTTCCAACACGAGAAGCCATGTTAGGAGGATAAAAGAGTTCACTCAGAGCCTTGGTGGTAGCACAAAAGAGTGATGTTACTTCCTCTGGATGTAGCGAGGATTCAGCTAACCTGGACTGGGCAGAGGTCAAAAGTGTTGAAAGGGATAGGACTTTCTCTTTGTCCATGACAATACTACCCCATTTTAAACGCCTACCACAATTAGAAGGGTAAAGCTCCTGGTGAGCTAGCGCTAAGGAGGACGCATCGGCTCCCAAATACTCCTTCCAGAAGGGGCATAGAGCAAGGGAGAGCAGATTATGGCCGCTCTCTACTGAAGGGAGTACCTCCATGTCCAGTAAGTGGTCCCAGGAGTTAACATCAAGAAGGATATAGTCTATTCTAGACGTATGATCCACCCTATTGTAGGTATGCGCTCCAGAAGGATCCAGAGACGTCCTACCATTCACTGCCCTAAGATCGAATTCCAAGGTTAGGGAATAGATTTGGACTGCCACTTGGGACCACCTTCTGATAGGAGGTAAGGTCAGAGCTGGTATACCTCTCCTGTTATCATCCTCAACAGTACCTAGGGTATCCTCCAGCCCAAGAGGCTCGAACGTACAGTTAAAGTCACCTGCGACTAGAACATGGGAACTATCGGGGCCCCCTCTTAACCGGGATTCTAACTCAGAAACAATGGGGGACAGTAGACCTCCCTTTGATCCCCTAACATAGATGTTAAAAATGTCTAGGGCTGGCCCTCTCTTGGGTCCTGTGAGCGATATACTCAAAAGGTCAAGTGAGTCAGTCACGCGCTGGGTGACCTGACAACCAAGCGAAATAGCGACCCATATAAGAAGACCTCCAGAGGGGCGGCCTTTCCCAAAAGGGGAAGGGACTGCTGGCAGGAAGAAGGATGAGTATCCTACCTTGTGGCATGGTTCCGTACTCCAAGTTTCTTGGAAGATACAGATGGAGAAACCCTCCACTAAGATTATCCATTCCGGAACAGCCAACTTCCTCGCAATCCCAGCAATGTTCCAGCTAAGAATCTTTATGACAGGATCGGCCATAATTGGCTCGGCGTAGGGGACACGATTAGTATCCTGCCCTCCCTCAGGGAGTGAGCAAAAAGCTCTGCTTCCCCCCTCAGACCCACTACCAGGACTGTCACCCTGAGGCTGGTGACCACTCTCAGTGGAGATGGATATCCAACTGTTGATGGTAGTCTCCAAGGAGCAGGGATCCAACCGTGGGCTCATACCCAGGGGTAAGAGAACTGTCCCAGGGAGAATGTCGTTTCAATAGCCTGCGGTTCTTCTATAAGTCCCCGGCCATGGGTTTGCTGATAAGGCACAGAGAAGGGGTCAAATCTGAGAATGGCAAGATTGTGATAACAACTTACTTCTTGGGCGATACCAAAATGAATGCCAACTGATCTCGGGTAGAAAAAGGTCAAATCGACTACTCCAATACAAGCACTGCTAGTGCCTAAATTCTGTCTAGAAATTAGCTGAGCTACCCTGGGATCCTTGAAGTTGACAACCACACAGTCCCCCTCAAAGCGCTTGTGACTACTAACTACCCAACCTACCCTTCTGACACCAAGAATCAGCCCATCGACTTCCCTTAGCAGTGGTCTATTAATCCTTAACCAGTGCATGGTTTTATTTTTTAGCATCTGGAAGGATTTTTGCTGCCCAACCAACAATGTTGGTACGTTGGTAAGGATGGCGACAAAGGGATGGCAGTCTGGGGGCAGATTCATAGGAGGTATTCTACGGGGCACTTTGGGAGGAACTGTGTCGGGCTGTCTAGAGGGGAGAGGGACGGGGCAAGTCAGTGTAGTTTGGGCTAAGGCGTTGCAATTATTGGATCCAGGGTTCCTAGTGGCCTCGATAGCTGAGCGCTTCTTGGGTTGGGATGTATTTGCCCGTGAATGGTCTGGAGGGTGGGGATTGATCTTATGGATTTGACCCAAAGAACGAGGCCCCCCTTTGGCAGTAACAACAGCAGGAGGAAGGGACTCTGGAGCAGGTACCCCACTAACCAACCCACTTATGTTAGAAGAATCTTGTGGAGTGATAGAGGTCGTCGTAGGCGCTTGGACCCCCCCTTTATTGCTGACCCCATTCCTTAAGTTTGTTTTAATTAAGAATTTAGTTGAGAAAAAGTTGTCTAAGGTAGCTTGTTCAAAGCTGTCCAAACGGTCCGCTAGCCTTTTAACTCGTTCTACAATAAGGGTCAGTAGAGATTTCATCAGTTTCTCTATCTGCATGGGTAAGGGTGAATCTGGGGATATATTCTTGGCAGGAGCCATCGCCAGAATGTCGTTTGGATTACATGGTGAATCACCAGAGAACACCCCACCCTTAACAGCTTGAGCCCCACCTGAACCAGCCCCTTTAGACTTATAGGGAGCTTCAGTTGCTAAACCAAGTTTCCTAATTTTCTTGGGGTGTTTAGTATTTCTTTTTCTTTTAATATGAGGGTTTTTGGGTGCTGCATGGGTTAACGCACCGTGTAAGGCAGGAATTTCCTCGTCAGTAGATGTAATATATAAAGTAGTAGTCATGGGGGAGGTAGGTTGGTAGAGACTGCGACTGATGGCTCGTTTCCGGTCTGGGAGTCGAAACCCAACGTACCTTCCACCCTGACCAGACGAGGCGACAATGATGAAACCTGGGGCTTTTCCACTGAGTCTGGCATGGTTAATGGTGGAGATGAAGGGACCGATGCCAGAGAACCGGGGGTGGCCGCTTCTCTAGGGGGAGTTTAAGGAGTTCGATAGACTGCCTGCGCTCAGCGCGTCTCTCAGCTAGGGCAATCTCTCAATCAATATCACGAGTGGCCCTAGAGAAATACTTGTCTAAGGGACCCAAGATTGCAACCCCTACCGTGGGCGGGAGGGGATTCAATGGGGGAGTAGTTGGAGGTGAAGACATGCTTAGCGGTCCTTACAGCACAAGGGATAAGCAAAACCGCTGTAAACCGCAACTGGACCACTCGAAATACAGAAGGAAACTTAAACTACGGTCCGTCAACAAATCAACACAATATAACAGTTCGCTACACCTTACGCAGTCGAGTTTAGTAAATGACGCTGGATATCAGAGAGTGGGCCCAGCCCAGCCTCCTGCAGCCCCTGACTGCCACAGACGGCCCGCCCTTGTCCCGGGCTTCTCCCGGTGCGCTCCCGCGCAGCGGGGGGTAAGTCCTGTTCTTATCGGGTGTGGACTGCCCAGGGGGCGGGGCTAGCAGGGAGAGCGGGCCAGGTGTTTCAAGTTGGCTGAGCAGGGACTACTGGGAGATGTAGTCCCCGCACTCACACTCGCAGCCCTGCCCTGCCCCAGGCTTCCCAGTGACAGCAGCTGATTCATGCAGCAGACCTCCTCCACGAAGCGGGACCCGCGAAGCGGGTTCCGCAAGCAGTTTGCTTGGAAACACAGCAGGCAGCCCAGCAGGATCGTCCAGTGATGCAGCAACCTTACAAGAGCACAAACGCGGTACAAAGAGTCCCGCCGGTCAACAGCTAGGGAGAGTTTTTTATGACCAGTGCACAGGGGGCGGGGCTAGCAGGGAGAGCGGGCCAGGTGTTTCAAGTTGGCCGAGCAGGGACTCCTGGGAGATGTAGTCCCCGCACTCACGCTTGCAGCCCTGCCCTGCCCCTAGGCTCCCCAGTGACAGCAGCTGATTCTTGCAGCAGGCCTCCTCCACGAGGCGGGACCCGCGAAGCGAGTTCCGCGAGCAGTTGACTTGGAAACACAGCGGGCAGCCCAGTAGGATTGTCCAGTGATGCAGCAACCTTACAAGAGCACAAACCCAGTACAAAGAGTCTAAAATGACAGACCTTAACTACAGAGACTTGCACAGACGCACAACATTCTTACCGCTTTCACTCAAAAACATATAACCTTCAAACATACACACAAAAAACTAGATATCATAAATATTTTGTCACACCAGAAAATAATATGGATGGTATCTAATACATAATGACCACAGAAAAACACACAATAATAATTTTGTGTAGATGGATTGTCAGGTCTTTGAATTGGACCAGGTGGACGGCTGACAACGCGCGTTTCGACAGAAACTCTGTCTTCATCAGGAGTTTTCACCTTAGGAAGCTGTGCTTATACTAGATTCCACCGAGATGAGGGAATCAGAACCAAACAACGAGATCTTTAAATTGATGAAGGTTCAATAGGCCACCAGGAGATGCAGTAATATAAAAAGATATGTTTACACTAGTCAAAGGAATGATGATGCATGGCTCTAATGATGATTTAATCTATCTCGAGCCCGAGATAGCGGTAAATGCCCCAAATAAGATGTAGGGTACTGCGCTATCTTGATAACAGAGCGCGGAATATGCTCGTCGTGTAGATAACAATGGAGTACAAAGCGGCCGCTCGGCAGGAGAATGTGGAGT